>NW_028247393.1:0-40845 GCF_964263255.1 Lissotriton vulgaris | reverse complement strand
GGGGGCAGATTTACAAGCCCCTTGCGCCTCTTTTACGCCACCGTTGCGTCACTTTTGTGACGCAGCGGCGGCGCAAAAGATGCGCCATGGTGCGGGGTATTTACAACGTAACGCATCTGGGAGATGCGTCACTTTGTAAAGCCCTGCGCCATAAGGAGGCGTTCCGGTGCAGGGGGGGGTTCCGGCGCAGGAACGCCTCCTAAAAGTGGCTGAGTGAAATCTACAAGATTTCACTCAGTCACTTTTAGGCCAATGCTGCGTCAAAACCCTGCGCCTGCTTGAAGCAGGCGTAAGGCTTGACGCAGCATTGGACAGATAGGGCCCCCCAGAGCATTGCTGGAGCTGCGTCGCGCGGGAAGCACCGCTTACAGCGGATATCTCGCATCGCGCTGACAGTGCATCGCTGCTGTTACATCGTGCACGACATTACATCGCATGTCATCAGGACACATGCAAGTGCATCGCATTTCCTTGTACAACGTTAACCATTACATCGGAAATGGAGCGCAGACACTCCATTACATTGAAACATTAACCATTACATCGGAAATGGAGCGCAGACACTCCATTACATTGAAACATTAACAGATATGACATTTTTCCAATTACATCGGCTTGTTGATTGGGCCATTTCTTTAACAGGCATATTTGTTTATTTAAGAGACTTTTGCGAGCAGAATCGCATTTTGGTTACCCAATCGATCATGGAGGGTTCAGAGCATTCTACTTCCATATAAGACGTCATAATTTACAAGCTTTTCCGTAAACGTATGCATTTTACTATGGCACCAGCCACGCGTAATCTAAACGAGTACAATCTGATAAAAAATGATCAATACTTCTGAATGAGGTACGTCAAAGTATCAAATGGTGACATCCTCTTCTGTACTTCTGAAATGCTGGTTTCTTTCTCCTCCTGGCCTTATATTCCTTGCTGTATTCTCCTCCCACTGCCACTCTTCAGCGCCGATTGGCGTTTTCTTTATTGTTATAAAATATAAAATAAACCTGTAATTTCCTGCTGTACCTGATCTGCACTAATATGCTCTGTTTACTATGCTGCCTTGCCTCCGGGATGTCAGGCTGAATAGCTGTGTGCTCTCGTGAAATAAAGGTTTTCAAAAATTAAAAAAAAAAAAAAAAATGGTGACATCCAATCAGGATACATGTTGAAGGCTTGTCGGTGTACCGTCACTGCCTGCTAGTCACTTTCACTGCCGCCCTCGAGCCAGTGAAGCAGCCTAATGTGCCATTCATCCTTCCAGAGCCAGTGCTTTAAATGAGCAGGTGCTGCCCAGAACCTAGGGGCAACACCGGGGCCTTGATAATATGCCCAGAGTACCTGCACTTCGTTCATTTGAAAAGGAGAGCACCGGCACTTAGCAGCCCTGTTGCAATAGATTTAACAGGAGAGTACCAATACTTCTTAAGAGCAACAGGTACTCTAAATAGCGAGTACCTGCACTCTGCATTTCAATTTAAAGCACTTCCCGGAACCTTACGTAGCATTGAATATACTTAGGTTTCAAACAGTACTATTCCATACTGTTTCTTTGAAAGGAAATTATTAACTTTTACTAAGACAAAAAGCGCCAGGCTGGCCGAATCTGAGGCACAAGTGTTTGACTCGTCTTTCTTGCTGCCTTCACATGAGACAGCCGCCACACGTCACTCATTCAAAGGTGTCATTTCATTGTTCTTTAGGTACACAATCGAAAGTCTATCTCTTTAAAAATAGCACACGACTGACTGTCCGGTCCGTCTGATGCTGTTCATGTAAACTCCCGTCCGTGGGGCTAGCGACAGGTTTTTGTTGTTCGTGCACCTCAAAAGAATGAAACAGAATTGAATGTAAAGGAGGGCTTTAAAGTCGTGGCTTGCCATGGAAACACAGCAGCATCCATGGGTTGACCCCTGGCCCCTGACTGCCCCCATGGGAAGTGGAAATGAAAGCCACGAGCACCAATCAATTGGCCCGTAACTTGTAAACACCGATTTTTTCAGATGTTTTTATTCCTAAGTTATTTGTCCACATTCCGATGTTGACCCCGTTAGTGATTACCAGTAATAACGCAGAAGGTGCTGCGCTCCGTAATTAGCGTCGCAATTCACGAAGGGAAAAGGTGAAGGGAAATGCGCAACAAATTGCTATGTAATGCCATGCGGTGTGTCTGTATGCGATGTTACTGTCTTTCGCATGCATGCCTATACCAATGCAACGTAATGGTATGCGCTGTGATTACTCACGATGTAAGGGCACATGCGGTGTATTAGTTGCGATGTAAAGGCATGCGATGCGAGTGTTTGCGATGGGTCGTCATACAACCGCGTCGCGCTTGCGACACAACTCCAGCAATGCGCCACTTTTTGCCCAATGGTGCGCCGCATTGTAAATGCGGCGCTCCAAGGGTGGCGGAGCTACGGCGCACAATGACTGGCGCATCCCTGGGAATGCGCCAGTTATTGTAAATCTGCCCCATTGATTACAAAAATATTTGTTATGGTTCTTCGGAGCACACGGACTTCTGAGACTGGCACAGGGTAAGAAGGGAGTGAAAATCCAAACACAGAGCCCACAGGAAAACGTGATTTACAGGCAAAATACTCAAATTAATCCAAACTATATTTCAGAGACAATTGTGACGCTGAGACGCTGCAATTAAAAATGAACATAAATTCATAACTTATTATTTGAAGTACCTTCTTTCGATGTTTGGAAACTCATCACCTGTGTGCCTAGAATAGCACCGCTCAGCTCTTGCAGCGATGGTTGTCAGAGAGCTGAGGACAGAAAGAGGAAGCTGCAGTTGTTGCTCGGCTCTGTGTCACTGTGAGAGGGAAGCTATAATAATGCTGACAGTAATAATGCGCGGCGTCGCCGGCCTCGGCTCCGCTGATGCTGAGAGTGTAGTCAGAGCCGGACCAGCTGCCGCTGACGCGCTCTGAGACCCCGGACTGACGGTTCATAGCATAATAAATAAGAAGCGTGGGGGCTTCTCCGCGCTTCTGCTGGTACCAGTGTAAATTGGTGGTGATGGATGATCTGGACTGACATCTGATTGTGATGGTTTCTCCCAGGGACACCTCGAGGACTTCTGGGGTCTGTGTCAGCACAATCTGCCCCCTGGACTCTGAAGACAGAAAGACAATTAATGACAACATTAATCAGCCAGAACTATTTATATGTTAAAAATAGATCTCTCTCTCTCTGATCAATACCCCTCAGCCCGGCAGCCACAGCTCTCACCATGAATCCAGAGCAGAAGCATCAGGAAGACCTGGGTTGGTGACGTCACCTCCATCCTTGCTGCTCAGCCAGGGCTTGTGTCTGAAGCCTTCAGGGCAGAAAACACACTTATAACAGGCAGGACAGCAGGGAGGGGCCTGGACAGAGAGATGCACCCATCGACTGGTATGTAAATTATGGCCACAGGTGTGAATCAGGGGCCGCTCAGGTACTTCTTGCTGTTCATTCATTATTGGTTTCTAAGTTTTCGTATTGAAGATCCAGTTAATTAATATTTTTAAGCATTTCTGAGCAAATGAACTTTTTCCGAAGGTTGATAATTGTATACAATGTTCACATGCACATTTTTTATATCTATGATTTATGTTGAAGATTAAAAGGTCATAACTGTGTGTTGGACCTTTCTGCAAAACTGTAAGGCAGCTGGGAGCATTGTCTTGATTCAGTGCTTAGAGAATCACAAAATGGGTTTAGATATTGCCACTTATGTGTAAATTAGAAGGGGCAGGCTTAGGGTGTCTTTTCCAAATTGTGAGAAACAAAGTAACATATACTAAACAATAGGTCTCCACAAGCCGCTCACACCATATCGCGTCTAGAGATAGAAACCTCTTTGACAACTGCCAATGACAAACTACATCATAGAAAGTGCACACAGTAGAATCAGAAAGAAATGGGGTCCATATTGCATCAAAGACATGCTGCTCGTCCACCGTCATTCAGATTATACCCTTATAAAATGCAACTGCAGGCATCTGCTGGAGCCATGTTTTATAGGATGTTGGAGAGATTTGCTGCCACCACCACTAAAGGCACATTTTATCACCCCTGCTGTTACCCAGCTCTCTAGGCCGTGAGTCAGTCTGCACAAATCGGTCACATAATGCAATACAACTAGTCTTGGAGAAAGGTTCATAAACCCCACCGTTAGTATTTACTGGTGCCACCACTTTATGTTATATGCCGTGTATGGTGAGGCCTTACAATGGCAGATGCAGCATGTCTCCCTCAGATCCCCCACATTGTCAGCAGTTCGAAGATGTGGACATATTTGCCAAACTGAGCCCTTGCAGTGACTAGTGCTAGCCATGCAGTAATTTGTGAACGCTGACCAGGCTTTGAAGCATACTGTTCGTCCGCCAGCACGCAAGGTAGCGCAGGCTGATGCTTGCCCATGTATGGAACCACTCGTGCAGGAATGTGTGCTCTTTCACCCCGGCATGCTCAGTTTCACCCTTCTCCAAGGAGAGGGGGCTACATACCTTTGTGACAAAAGCAAAGATACCCCACCAAATACAGGCAATGGCTTGGTTGGAGTCAATAACCAGTCCTCTTGGGGGTTTATGGAACCTAATGCCAAAGGTAAATGTAATGCCAGGGGACAAGAGGCGTAGGAGTCTCACCGTATTCCCAGTTAGGCAAGTCTCACCAGGCAGATTCAGAGATGAGAGGAAACTAACGGTGTGGGAGCATATCAGTAGCATTAAGATTTTCCTGGACAGTGGATGAGACAGGTTAAGGGGGAACAGCTCGTGAGTCCTTCCTCTATTATAACCTTATAGAGTCCATCATTTAAGAACCTACCCAGCTCCAACCCAAGACAAAATTAAATCCAAGAGATGGATTCGAGCCCCCCACCCAAGAATATGCTTTTTTGAAATTCATGAACCTTTTGAACTCCCCTCATTAGACCAGAGTTTGAAACGAGTGATACTTCAGACGCTGTGTCGGAGAGCTCGGTGTTCCTAAGTCTTCACTCCCACAAGGGAATCTAGGGAAGGTGAAGTCCTGGCTAGGAAAGTGAAGAGGAGCTACACGTTCCCTATTAAATTAGAATTATTAAAGACCAGTCTTATAGAAGTGTAAACGACTAACAAAGTGCAAGAACTTCCAAAAATATCTCATTGGGGAAACAAAGGTGCAATTGCTATGCCCGGATGATGAGTTGGAACAATTCTTCAATAGAACCGCACAGGTGGAATAGAGACGTAAAGATGTTGATAATTGAATGACTAGGAAACACTAAAAACAAGCATTGGCATAGCCAATAGGTCTCGCCTTCGGGACCTTATAAGTGTTTTGCCAGAGCTATTGGCTTTGTTAATGTACATTAAGCTATGTTGTAGAGCATTGGGACTGCTGTGTAGCATGTTGAAAAGTTATTTTTTTTTTAAGTGTTATAAGCATTTTTGTCACCTTATATAAGCCAGAAAACATTATGTACAAATGAACGACGCTATTAAAAAAAGAATTAACATATACAATGTCTTCTAGTTGATCTGTCGTGGTGCTGAGGTGATGCTGAGTTATACTGACATGGTGCTGAGGTGGTGGTGTGTTTGTGCGGAGGTGGTGCTGAGTGATTCTGAGTTGCTGCTGTGTTGTGCTAATGCTGAAGTGGTGCTGCATTGGTGCTGAGGTGGTGCTGTGCTGATTCTGTGATGGGGCTGCACTGGTGATGAATTGGTGCTTTGCTGGTGGCGGTGAACTGATGCAGAGGTGGTGCTGTGGTGGTGTTGAGTGATGCTGAGGAGATTCTGTGCTGGTGCTGAGTGATGCTGTGGTGGAGCCGAGTGATACTGTGGTGGTTCTACACTGATGCTGAGGTGGTGGTGCTGTGCTTATGTGGATGTAGTGGTGCTGCACTGATGCAGAAGTGGTGGGGTACTGGAAGTGATGTGGTGCTGCACTGGTGCTGTGTTGGTGCTGAGGTCATGCTGAGTTAAACTGACATAGTGCTAAGGTGGTGGTGTGCTTGTTCACGTGACATCCATTTAAGCCGGCCCCCTGCAGTGGCCGGTTAGCGATCCCTGCTTGGCACGCCGTGGATAGCAATCCTGCCACCAGCACACCAGTAAGTAGTCAGCCTACTCCCCTCCCGTTCCAACCCTCCTTCCCACCTGAACCCACCCTGACTCTACCCTCCTTCCCCTTTTCCCTAGCAAACAGCCGCGATCCTAACGGTCTGTTTAGAATTGCGGGATCTCGACAAGCAGACCCGCCGCTGAAGGGTAATTATGGATCCACTTCCTACTCCTCGTAGAGCCCTACGCCCTTATCCGGTCACTCTCTTGTGTTTTCCGCTTCCCCCTCCGGCTCCCCGTATTATTCACCGGAACTACGGTCCCCCTAACCTCCAACACTCTGACTGGAATCGCAGTCGCTTTACCAACTCAGCCTCGGTAACAATGTCCAATTTTTAGGTTAAAATCACAGCGCCAATGTTATTCTTGTCACTCCCCCCTCACCACATTGCGCCAAATGTTATCATTTTTTAGAGAACCACCCTTGAAAACTGTCATCTTTTATGGTACACACACCGCGCCGCTTATAATTCTGGTCACTTTCTCTTCACCGCACTGCGCCGTGTGTCATAACCTTGAGAGAATCGCCCGATACACAGAACTAAACTTAGCCATTCAAGAATTACACGAGCTGGCTCAACTGTCTTCTAGCACCGCGCCATAATCTGGGTAACAATTTCCATTCTTGGTGGTAGTAACTTCTCCCTTACGTCATTGTATGCTCGCTACGCCACCTGCGCCGGGTGACAGTCACAATCCTTGGCCCATAGATGAATAAACGCCTTCACTGTACCAGGCATCTTGCACATCTCCTGCGCCGGGTGACAGTTAGAATCCTTTGGCTCACAGATTAAAAAACGCCTTCACTGTGCCAGGCATCTTGCACAGCTCCTGACACCAGCACAAGTCAGGCACAAGCATGCTTCCTACGCCTTGATCTAACAGTGCCAACACAAATATGTCACCAATTTTAATTCAATTCACGAAAATCACAAATGCAGTCATGTCACGTCTGGTTATTCAACATATGCCTAGCAAAATAATCATAAATGTTTCCTTTCTTTTTTTCCCCTTTTTCCCTCAATTTATGTTTACCATGTGGATTGTTTGTAGTTTGAAAGGCAAATGGTAATTATTTCCAAGACAAACACGATTTATATACTTGTCCTGAAGATGATGCCATGTATCTGAGGTTTTGGCATCGAAACGTCGTCGACACACTAGTACCATATGTTACCGAATGTTCTTAAATGCTCTGTACAATGGTACCTTAATTGCAATCAAGTCTGTTCACTGATTACACGTATACAGACCGCCTTGTTCGCTCTTGCCTGGATTCTGTTTTGTCTTGTTCACTGTGGGTCAGGGGCTGTGCCCACTTGACATTACTTTGCTTATTGTGTGCATCTTTTCAAATAAATTCCTGTCCGGCTGGACAAAGGACATACTTACTATCTAGTGTATGTCTATTCTTACCCTGATCCTTTTGAAACTAGGGTCCACTGTTTTTTGTAAAAAGTTAACGCCCAAGGTCCCTAGTGAATTACCTTTGGGTTCTCTTGTTTCCCAATAACATCATGGAGTGTAGGCAGAATTCCGAGCTGCCTGGAATGGTTAGTCTGTCTCAGCTCTCACGTTCTGTTTATCTATCAGAAAGCAGATTTATGGGAAGGTAATAAACAGCAAGAAACTTGGGGGCATATTAGCAAGAACCTCGTTAAAATTATCGCCGTTTTAGCGGCTAACAGCCTTGCTAATATGCGTTATAGATTTCCAATAGTAGCCCAAGTTAGATGTCCTGCACACCTAACCTGAGCTTCTATTGGAATTCTGTAACGCATATTAGCAAGCCCATTATCGCTGTTTTAGCGGCAGTTTCCTGCCGCTAAAACGGCAATAATTTTAATGAGGTTCTTGCTAATATGCCCCTTAGCCCGCTAGCAGTAGCTGGGCAGCAGCTGTGTGCAGAGGAGGGGATAGGCATTGGCACAAACCTATGGTGGCTTCAGGTCTCCGATCAAATCTATTGTATTTGATTTTTCAAGTTAAAAAAAGGCGTTAGTAGGAAAATTACAAATATTTTCTCATTCATAGTTTCAGGTTTTCTCTAGTGTTGACCACTTTTAGTAGACATCAGTCTGCTATAGATAAATGAATTTTTTTTAAAGTACAAAGGAAAATAATTACATATTCACATTTTGAAATCCATTGGGTCAATCAAGTGAAAACGATTGCCGAGGACATCTGGCTGTAGAGGAGGCCGTCAGTAAACACAGATGTACAAAGTCCAGTCTCTTAAGCGCTTCCATTCCTTTGAAAGTTGTGAAATAACATCGCAAAGCCCCTCGACAAAGTGTAGATAAACCCGGAGACTCTGCAGTACCTGGCAGAAGATGATGCGCAATAAACGTTTGTGTTTCTGGGGCAAAACATTTTATTGTCGTTTTTGAAAGGGGAAATTACCCTTATTCTGTCTTAATAAGGGTCTAAATCCAGCTATCTTTGTCCGCCCAGAACATAACCCGAGGTTGATAGTTTTAGAGGGGTACAAAGAAGACAACGCATGAAGTAAATGTTTCTTTTTATGCACGATGATCGAATGTGGGAAGCCATCAGGGTTCAGAAATCGACAGGAATAACACTAGTAAATAATCGCCTGTTTTCTTTAAAACGGAGCTGTGTTTTCCTTACGCAACTTTCAGGAAACTGCCTTGGAAAGGCTAGTTTTGCCGCAGGGACGCTGGCGAGGGTGGGAGTAAAGCAGACTTGTTTTTTCCTTTCCTCTTGTTTGGCCTGGCATTCTGACGCTCTTTAGAATGAGATCAGTTTTAAGTTGTGCTTTAAAAGCCTTCCCCCCCCCCTTTCCCAAGAAGGCCCCTGCGATCATCAGGACGGGAGAGCTGATAATACACAACTGGCTTGGCGAGCTGTTTATCCGTCTCACTTAATGCTGCATAAAGCAAGAAACAATTCCATTGACACAATCACTTCAAACACAATTGTCAACAATCCATTAAAATATTGAATCTTATATTCAATGTGTGATCATTACATTTCTTTTAAATGTTGTTATCATACCAGTATACAAAAACTAAAATCACATAAAGTATTACACTCACAATACAATAAAAATCAATTCTCCCTTACATTAAAAAACATGCAATACATTTGAATCAAAAAATCATGTTTAAACAATTTACTATTATGGCCAGCATAATAGAGACAAACAGTTGTATGACGCAACCCTTGTCAAATACCACTGCACATTCAATTGGACTCAGGGACACCACAGTTGACATGTTGATCCAATTGATATTCAACCAAATTGTGTCAGTCCTTGAATTATGTTCTCAACAGCGTCAACGCGTTTCGATGGTTTCCAAATTATAACACCATCTTTGTCAAGACCCACATTTTCTGTCTCTATTCTTATTTATCCACAGTGTTTTCCTTTTCCCTACACAAAACAAATATGTTTAATCGATAACCACATTTCTATGTGCTCATTATATGTGTGGTCACTTAAAGCTACAACCTTCTCTTTTAATGCCTCAATTTATGAAAATAAGAAAAATAAGTAATGATTTTTTTAGCCTGTTTAAAGCTCTCTCGCGCATTTTGCACTCAAAAAAAGTTCAGAAATGTACATTTAAAAAGTTTAGAAGCTCTTTCTGAGGTCAGTGGTCTCAATATGCCCTTCTGTTCTGTTTTACATTCACTGGTTTATTAGTAAAATCTTTAAAAAGATGATTAGCAAACTGACCCACCACGGTTTTAAAGAAATCATGACAACAGTTTGTAACTACGGAAATATTTTGCACTGTAATTTATTCAAAAATGTTTCTTAGTGACCGACCGCAGTAGGGGATGGCTAACTTAGATGGTTAATGCGCCTGAAATAAAGATGCAAGACGAAGGTCACATGCTTCTAAAGCACGGTAACTGATTGCAAAGACCCGGAATGTGTACATAGAGCAGGTTAGTTATATAATTTGTGTTTTAAAGTAATTTCTTGTGCTTCTTAAGGCTACTTGTAGTGCTGTTGTTTTGAGCAAGACATGTGTGTCTGCGTTCTGGGGCATTTTGGGTGCTCTCACAAAGAAACTGGACCAGAATCACCGATGACCAGCTAACCTCATCACTCAGCAACTCCACCCCAACTATCCCGGAAAGCGACAATGCCAACACCTCAGCCCGAACCCTGAACAAATAGATCTCCGACAGAGCCAACACCATAGCCCCTCTCAAGAAAAAGAACAACACCCACGCCAGGAAAGCTAGATGCTTCACCACCGAACTTCGAGAGTTCAGACACACTTGCCACCGCCTCGAAAAGGTCTGGAGGAACACCAAATCCACAGAAGCCCACAACAACTTCAGAGCCGCCACCAACGCCTACCATCAACTCATCAGAAAAAACGAGGAAAAAAGCAATTGAAGACAGAATCTCCACTCATGCACACAACAGCAAAGAACTCTTCAATATCATCACGGAGTTCGCCCAACCCACCAGCGACTCCACCAACATCCCTCCCTCACAAGACCTCTGCAACAAAATCAGCACCTTTTTCCACCACAAAATTAAGAACATCTACAACAACATTCGACGAAGACAACCAACACACTGAACCCTCACCAACCACCCGACACCCGGAAGCCAGCGATCAACAACTGGACAGCCCTCACCACTGAAGACACACTGAAGACGATGAAGTCAATCCACTCCGGGGCCCCACCGGACTCCTACCCCCACCACATTTTCAACAGAGCAGCCAAAACCATTGCACCCATGCTCTGCCACACCATCAACCGATCCCTGGAAACTGCCTCGTTCCCTGACAACTGGAAACATGCTGAGATCAACCCCCTCTTAAAGAAACCCTCGGCGGACCCCACCGACCTTAAAAACTACAGACCCATCTCCCTGCTCCCATTCCCAGCAAAAGTCATTGAGAAAGTCATCAACAGCCAACTTGCTACATTCATCGAAGAGCACAACATCCTCGACTCCTCCCAATCCGGCTTCAGAAAAAAACACAGTACGGAAACTGCGCTCCTCGCCGCAACAGACAGCATCCGTACCTTACTGGACAAAGGAGAAACAGCAGCCCTCATTCTCCTTGACCTCCCAGCGGCGTTCATCACAGTCTCTCACCTCACCCTAAAAGGCAGACTCCACGACGTAGGGATCCAAGACTAGGCCCTCGTTTGGATCCGCTCCTCCCTCACCGGCAGAACGCAGCGTGTCAGACTCCCCCCTTTCCTCTCGGACCCTACACCTACCACCTGCTGAGTCCCCCAGGGATCCCCCCTCAGCCCTACGCTCTTCAATGTGTACATGGCTCTGCTCGCCCCCACGGACTCAACATTGTGTCATACAGAGACAACACCCAACTCATGCTCTCCCTATCCAACGAACCCAACACCGCCAGACACAACTTTTGAGAAGGCATGGAAGCCGTCGCCAAATGGATGAAAAACTGCTGCCTACAACTAAACACCAACAAAACGGAAGTACTCATCATGGGCTCAAACCCAGATGCCCGGAACGACACCTGGTGGCCCCCCGCCCGCGGAAGCCTGACCATCCCTACTGACCACGCACGCCACTTGGGAGTCATCCTGGACTCAGATCAACTCTGTCTCGTCCTCCTGCTTCCACACCCTATGTAAGACCTTCAAATGGATACCCCTTGAACACAGAAAGATCGTCACTCACACCCTGGTCACCAGCAGGGTCGACTACGGTAACTCACTATATGCCAGAATAAACAAAAACCTCACCCACAAGCTACAAAACATCAGAAACGCCACCGCAAGACTGGTCCTCAACCTGCCAAGAAATTGCCACATCTCCCAGCACCTGCGCACACTCCCCTGGCTCACTAACGAAGATAGAGTCACCTTCAAGATGCTGATCCACGCTCACAAGGCCCTCCACAACACTGGACCAGCATACCTGAACAGCCGACTTAAATTCCTTGCACCCCAAAGGACCCTACGATCATCCCAGCTCTCCTACGCCGTGGTACCCTGCACCAGAAAGACCAGATCGGGAAGCCACTCCTTCTCCTTCCGCGCGGCCAGAGCCTGGAACGACCTTCCGCTCCACCTCAGACAGATAACATTGCTCCCCATCTTCACAAGAAACCTCAAAACCTGGCTCTTCGACAGAGCCCCTCATTGATGGACTGGAACCTGCGAACCCCCCTCCCCCCAGCACCTTGAGAACCTTACGGGTGAGTAGTTGCACTTAACAAACACCTGAATATAGACCGCTCGGCAAGCTTGAATTGTCGCTTGGTGGCCTCTGACACTCTACCTGTTTGTCTGCCTTCTCTCAATTAATTAACAAATGAAAGTGCACACAATCTTCGAGCAGAAACTCGAAACCCATTAAAACTCTATTAGGGAGGGAAATGTATGAACGTGCGTGAACACCAGCCAGAGTCAGACCACGTAGGGGTGGGGGGGAGGGGGAGGGGGGGTGGAGTGCCAAGAGTTAGAAAAAATATAACAAACAAAAGTGCACACGATCTTCGAGCAGAAACTCGGAATGCAATAAAACTGTATTAGGAAGGGAAATGCATGAACGTGCGTGAACACAGCCAGAGTCAGATCCAAACAAAAACAAGATCATAAAATGCTAGCAGCTATGGGGCTGAGCAGGACCCCAAAAAGAAAATAGTCCCTGAGAGAGCATATATACAATCAAAGTGTAATGATTCAGTACTTAGTCCCTGCTGCCTGGGAGGAATGAAAGAGAATAAGGAGGGACAAAGAAGCAGGACTGACCACTAGCAAGCAAGGTTTTTTAACGGACACTATACTAAACAAATAGAAAGAAGGGGGATGTCTTTAGGCCAACATGAGAAGTTCCAACAGGTCTCGAATGCTCGACCTAAAAACTGGCCCACCAAAGGAAGTGCATAGAAACTATATCCTAATAGTCAAATTAATGTTTTGTAGTGGGTAGTGAAGAAACCCTGAGTTGAAAAGTTAATTGCTGAATTGTTAAAGAGGATCACATTAGATAATTGAAAAATGTACTGACCAATCATTGTTAGGACCTATAAGTTACCTCTCCCAACACAGGAGTCCTTTCCCCGATATAATATTACATATTTTCAGGGATTCAGGATTAAAGAGTGGGTCCTGGAGAAAAAGAAGAGAAGAAAAACCAATATGTTCTCCCAGAGGATCATCTTTTGGGGTGTTTCCAAACTGTTATTTTGAGACAGTCCTAATGAAAGTGACAAATGTGAATAGCTGTGCACTAACATTGTGAACAAACAGATGCTACTTTCAATTTTGCCTCGGAATTAGAGTTGTGTTTCAGGAGAATATAAATGTATGGCGTTCTACAGGTTAATATGTCAACACACCGACCCCTATCAGATATTTGGGAGGAGTCTTTATTGTGCCTGTTAGGAAATACCTACAAAAAGTAGGGAAATTAATGAGGCCCAGCTATCTCAAAAGTGCACAATACAATACACCCCTAATGTGTTATGTTGCACGTGCCAAAACAATTCTGAGAGATTCAGGAGTATAAATCACCGAGCCGAAATGGATAAAAAGTACATTTTCCATTGGAAAAATAAATAATGTTTGATTAGTCAATGGTAAGTAATGTGTTGCAATTTATCTAGACAGAGTGTAGCCTGAATATATTACAGAATATTACAGAATAAAGGGTCTCCAAAGTGCTTTGTGTCTATGTATGAAAAACTTGAGTAAAATTAAAATAAATCCCTCACTTATAATGTACATTTGAGTGGCTAGACAGGAATACCACCATGATCTGACCTGGACAGTGCCAAAAATGGTACCTCATCCTTCTAACAATCGTGAAACAAAAATGCTACAACCTGGCTGATTAAAGAACAGGTTGAAGCTAATTCATAACTAGTAAGTGCCAGCATATAGGAGCAGACCCAGGGAACCAAAAGAACATGCTGCCACTCCAAACCCAGGAAAAGGAAGGGAAATGCTACTCATCCTCACATCTGAATGAAGGGGTGAATGTCCAATGAACGGTATGATGCACGAACATCGTCAGCCAATCAGTGTCAAGCTATTCGGTCTGGAATCAGAAAAAAGGGTATCAGTATCTCTGGTGGGTGAAACATGAAGCTATCCTGTCGTCAAGTGGAAGCAGGTTGAACTTACTAGTAACCAGAAGCCACTGACTGAATCAAAGTGTGCTTAGAGTGCGCAGTTATGAGCTTGCTAAATAGCCATGGGGGCATCACCCAACGTGCACACTCCTGCAGAACCGTTCATGCCAAAACAAGGGTTTAAAAATGAAAACCCACCGAATCAAAGTAACCAGATCTCAGATGAGAAAAATGCCTGTTTAGAATGTTTTTTAAAATGCACATGGAGGTGGCAGTTCTAAGGGTTAGAAGTGCACTGTGGGCACCAAACAATAATCCTGGAAACCAATCGGTTGAAACAGAATCACTCAATAATTTTAGCCACAAATTCTGAAAAACATGTCATATATTTAACCAAATGGAGCTTCAGTCAACAGAAAGAGATCACAACTTTACCCAGATCAACTGGTACTACCCTTGATACATAGTCTAGATTACCACCCATAGTAGTTCACCACTGATGTGGAGAGTGTCTTGCCTGTATTTACTGCTTTAACACAAACATTGTAGATGCTTGAATATTGAAACCAATTTAAGATGCTTCACTAACTGTAGCTCACGTAACTTTATCTATGTGATTTGGAGCCCTTGTGGTTTAGTGTATATCGGTCAGGCCATACAGATTGTGAAAAGTTGCATTCTTTAGTATAGAATCCGTATCAGATGCAATGTCCCTGGAGCACCTTTGCTGCAGCATTTCCAACTAGTGGGCCACATCTCTGAAGGCAGGTGGCAGGAAAATATGCCAAGACCAGAGAGGAGGCTACATCTACAGCCAGAGACAAGAAAATAACTAATATGGATTAAGCAATTGGACTCAATATCCAGTGGCCCCAATACCACGAAGGACTGGCATTAGGCCTTATTCTTATGAACACTCTCTTATTTCTGTTTATTTAAATTCAACCAAATTGTTTGTTTGTTTGTGAAATTGTATCCTCAGTATTGCTTTGACACACTGTTGATGCTTCCAGATCTGGGTTTGAAGCCAAGATTGATATGA
Source organism: Lissotriton vulgaris (assembly GCF_964263255.1). NCBI lineage: Eukaryota > Metazoa > Chordata > Amphibia > Caudata > Salamandridae > Lissotriton > Lissotriton vulgaris. The sequence continues at coordinate 25,632 of NW_028247393.1, read as the reverse complement.
CCAGGCTTGTTCTATTGCTTCATTTCCCTGATTCAGATAGTGGACTGTTGCTAAATGCTTTCAATTGATTTATGAGGCCTCTTTCTGTTCAGTGAAGCTCCTATATTTATTTATATAATCATATGTTTATACCTGGTTATTAAAGATATCATTTGGTTTTTAGCGTTTTGCCTGAAATGATTGAGTGTTTATGATTTCATCCGAGTGGTTTCAAAGATTATGGTTTGATCCCCAAAGTACACTGTGGTTCCGTGATTCCGAATTGGGTTCGATAGTGTTGAAACCCGATTTATAAAGATCGTCGGAAATGGACGATTTTGGTCTCTACAGACCGCAAATGGTGAGTGTAGCGTGTCTGAGTGTTTTCGTATGAATCGATATAGGAGAACACTCTGTATTTGAGGATTTAGTTTGAACCCTTCGGTTCCATTTTGTAATGTGGCAGCCATCTTGTATGGTTGCCCTAACATAGGCCCTATGATTATGGCCGAACGAGTCCTTGACACGTACGCCTTAGCTGATTTTTGGTTGACCTGGCCGAACTGACTCCTCGCCTGGGGCGAATCCTGCTGAGCCAGTTCCTTGGTTAGCAGCTGCACTGATAAAGATCAAAGAACAGGACGTGGTCCGACTTTATGGCCCACCGTTCCCACTCCTCTATCTCCTTTCCATCTGTTTCTGCCTTTCCTTTATGACATGTTTATCGATCTGAGTTGAAGGTTTTATGATGGGTTTGTCCGGCCTGATCGAACAGGAAACTAACATATGTGCGATCGTTTTTGGTGGGCTGGACAACGGAAAGTGGGATTAACTTTGACTGTCGTGATTCGTTACTTTTTGAAATGCTACTTGTTCATTGGTTCGTTTTGTATGCAATGAATGCAAATTGTGATGTTGCCAGAAGCGTAATTTTCGGCATAAAAGACAGAGTTTCGTTCATTGAGGTGGTGCGGTCTCTTTCGAACTACCCGTGTGTACTTCGTAGACCTCTGTCCCTGGTTGCAACCATTAAACTTTGGTCTTTGACGTCATCAAGAAGTATCCCGTGTCTCTGTTTGCCAAGACAGGGGAATCCGGGGTCTTTGGGTGTTGCCCTGACACCGCTGGGTTTTTGTATTAGTATTGGTTCAGAGAAAACCCAGTACCTCATTTGGCGCCCAGGTGGGGCGACTTCAGCGGTACCGGTCCAAGCCAGAGGTTCGTGAGGAGCGTCGAGTGAAAATTCCGGAGCTTGGCCAGCCACTTCAGCGACCCCTGTATGTCGACGTGGTTCCGAAGGTCTTTGCTGCGAGGCTTCCCGCGTCCCGACGGCTACGAAGGACTGCTGCCCTGACTCTCGCCCTGTTTTGGAGCCTTAGACGTTTGTAGAGCGAGACGTTTGACGGGTCTTCTGGTGACGCCATCGACAATTCAGTTAAGTATTAAGGGAGCGTCTCCTAGTTCTTAGTTCTTGGTTTGGTTTTGTATCCTTTAGTGGATAGCTTTGATTTGGTACCTGCAGGCCCCAAAGCCAAGGGATTCGTGTATTCACGAGTTTATCGATTTTAGATTACCCTTGTTGTTTGAAGTTAGACAGTGAGCAAGATGCCTGGTTTTAGCAGTCTTAGGAATTTGTTTAGTTGTGGAACTATGAGGGATTCCCGGTTAAAGGATTCGTGTCCGGTTCCTCCGATCGGAACTCCTACATATGAGTTATACGTGAAGCATGGAGTAGGTCCGATTAGCTATAATGAGATTTGGATAAAATACACGAAGAACGACGGTGTCCTACAGTGGCCCCGTTATGGTAGTTTTGAGACAGAAGTCTTGGATAATCTCGAAGTGAAGTTGTTCAAGAAGAAAGCCCGGCCGGCGATGTTTGACTCTTTCCGCATATGGCGCAAGGAAGCCAAACAGAAAGAAATTAAGTTAGCGAAGAAAAATAGAAAGGGTATGTCAATGGTGCAAGCCGCCGTTGCAAACAGGAACGATGAAGACGAAAGAGACAGTGAGCAGATGCTTAGAGTGAGGAAGTTAGCGGTAGACAGATGCTACCCAGTTTTACCAGCTACAGAACAAAAAGACGAAAAGGATCTTGTGGAAGACCCTTTAATGTCGCATTTGTTAAATTCGCCACCACCCTATGTGCAGAATGCTACGGCGCCACCACAGCCTATTGTGGCCGTGCAAGCTCCTAATGTTTTGCCTCCTGTTATTCCTCCACAGCCAACTCCTCCGTTGGTTGTTGCTCCTAATGCGCAGCCTTCTCAAGGGTTGCCCACTTTGTCTTCTTCTACTACTGCTGTTTCTATGCCTGTTCCGACTATGGATCTTACTACTACTACTGTTTCATCTCCTCTTGTTTTTACGACTGTTCCTTCTTCTAGACAGCAGATGACCGCTGCCTTTTCTAATTTTCTAACTCCTATCCTGGGACAAATGGGTATGTCTCCTGTGAGTGAGCGTAGACAATTGCGTAGTCAATTGCCCGATACAGATGAGCGAGTGGTTCTAGACCATATGACACGTAGATGGGTGACGTATAAGTCCCCGTATGATCTGGAAGGTATTATGGATGTTTTCCGACAATGGGAAGCACCAAAGCAGTGTTATGTCTTCGAACTTATGTATGCATTCCTCCATGAGCAATGGATGGATGAAGTGGGTAGAGTTCCTGTAGAATTGTCCCGATTGCGTTCGGAGTTTGCCAAAGGAACGATTGTGAGTCTACCCGATGTTGAGAAAGCGGTTTCAACCTTACTGTTGCTGCGAAGCGACGTTCCTGTTGAACAGTTGTTTGAGCCAGATTCGTCAGTTAGGAGAAAAGCGCGTCAATATCCGATGCGAGAGGTTCCTCCAGTATGGAGACCTGCTGACCCTGCTGCTCAGCCACCGATCGAAGCGCACTTCCAGCGTGTGTGGGTACATGTACCATGGAAACGTGCAGAAGTTCTAGCGCTTAAGCAGACTTTACCAGATCCACGAAAGAACCCTGCTTGGTATTATAAAGAACTTGCGCAAACTGTGAGTTCGTGCGTCATGAATTTAGCGGACATAGATATGCTTTTTGGGTATGTTGTTCCACAGCCCATTTGGAATGTCATTCGATATACAGATCATGATAATGAATTGGGCGATACGTGGGTGAATCTCGCTGCAGCAAATGATAGACAAGTTGGAGGTGCTAAGCCTGAAGATGTTATTACTGAACTTCCTGGTAGGATTATTACTCTCATGAAGACTTTAATGCCTGAAGTCCGTGTTAATTGGGATAAACTGTCAGCCTGTAAGCAGAAGAAAGAAGAGTCTGTTTCAGACTTTTTCTCGCGTTTCGAGGAAACGTTTGTAGATCATAGTGGTCAGGATATGGCTACAGAAGGTGGCCAGAGATTGTTTGTTGATAAATTTGTGCACAATCTTCCCGAGTTGTGTACTAAGTTGAAAGATTCCGAGAGTTCTTGGCCCGTTTCTACTTCGGCGCAGATTCTTGCTACGGCTCAGTACTACGAGAATAGGCGTATGGATGAGTTAGAGAAAGCGGATAAGAAGGCTAAGGAATTGAAGACTAAAGTTCTTCTACAACAAGCTTATCCACCCCATGTTAATAATCAGCGTGACTATCAGCAGCCTCAACAGTATTTGAGGAACTCGCAAAGAAACGAGACTCCTCAACAACAGCGTATTCCGTATGGGCCTAATCAGTGTGCATATTGCAGAGAAGAGGGTCATTACAAGAATAGTTGTCCCGTTCTGCTGCAACGTGCAAATAGTGCTCCTGGTATTAGAGGTAGAGGTGCTCAACAAGCGCCTAGAGGTAGAGGTGGCGGACAGAACGCGCGCCCTTTGCCTCCCCAAAATTCAATGAACAGTTTTGATCAGCAACAGAATTCTTCTGGTAGATCTACACAGTACTACGTAGATAATTACTATGTTGAAGGTGATGGAGAGCAAGGTAATGATTATTAGGACAGCCATGGACAAAGAGAGGGAGTTGTTTCAGTTCCGGTAGATCAGAGTGGACCTTACGTGGAAGTGATTGCATCAGGTGTGTCAGAGCCTTTTCTGCTAGACACTGGTGCTACGAAGAGTTCTATTATGCATTCGAAACTCCCTGGCTCACCTTTGTCTGGCTTAAACAATGTTTCTATAGGTTTTTCTGGTGCCCCCGTTATGAATCCGATTTCCGTTTCATTGCCTATTTCTGTTGGTCCTCGAAGACTTGAAGCACCCCTTCTTTTGACAACGGGTTGTAATGAGAACTTACTAGGCCTTGATTTGTTGAAAAGATTGTATGCAACTTTGTACTGTTTCCCGTCAGGAGTACATCTAACGTTGGGTGAGAATGTGATTTCTCCGATATATGTTTCAAAAGATTGTCTTCCATCTGAATGGTCTTCTTTACCAGACTCGTTGTGGGCTACGGGTCCAAATGATGTGGGCCTGTTAGACATTCCTCCATATGTTGTGACGTTGAAGGCGAATGCTCAGTTGCCTCGCATTCCGCAATATCGTATTTCAAGCGATGGTGAACGAGCGCTTTTAGCGATCATTTATGATTTGATTGACAAAGATGTTATTGAAGAGACTCGAGGTAATGTGTGCAATAGTCCGGTTTTGCCTGTTCTAAAGAGAACTGATTCTTCACAGCCTCCTGTATATAGGTTTGTTATCGATCTTCGTGAAGTGAACAAAATAGTTGTTCCGCAATTCCCTGTTGTACCCGACATTACTGCGTTACTGACATTGATTCCAGCTTCTGCCACTTGGTTTTCGGTGATCGACTTGAAGAATGCTTTCTTCAGCATCCCGATTGCTATAGAGAGTAGAGATATCTTTGGATTCTCTTTGGGAGGACGAAGTTTCCGCTTTAAGCGCGCTGCTCAAGGTTATTGCGAGAGTCCATCAATTTACTGTCAAGCTTTGAAGACACAACTTGACTTGTTGGCCTTACCGGAAGGTGCGGCCCTTATCCAGTATGTAGATGATTTGTTAGTCGCTTCCGATACTGAAGAGATATGTAAGGATGCCACTGTGTCCTTGTTGTCTCATTTGTCTGAATGCCATCATAAAGTTTCTCTTTCCAAACTACAATTTTGTCGCCAAGAAGTTACCTATCTAGGTCACCTCTTATCGAAGGAGGGAAGGAAACTGACCCTAGAAAGAATCCAGACCATTGCGAAAATGAGTGTCCCTACGACACAGAGAGAAGTACGCGCGTTTTTGGGGATTACGTCATACTGTAGACAGTGGATCCCAAATTTTTCTCTTTTAGCGAAACCTTTGATAGCTCTTACGGTTAAGGATACTCCAACTCCGATTCCTTGGACTGAGGAATGCCAAAAGAGTTTTTCTGAACTACGAAATGCGTTGTGTTCGGCTCCGGTGTTGGGTACTCCCGACTACAGTAAGCCTTTCACATTGTATGTCCATGAGAGGGAAGGATGTGCATTGTTGGTTTTGACTCAACAATTTGGCGGGAAGCAACGCCCATGTGCGTACTTTTCGTCAACCTTAGATCCTGTGGCTAGAGCGTTGCCGAGTTGCTTGAGAGCAACTGCAGCAGCGGCTGTTTCGATTCGACAATCTGCTGGTTTGGTTATGGATAATACGCTAGTGGTTATGGTTCCACATGCAGTGGATACCTTGTTGAATCGGACGAAGACACAGCACTTGACTAGTGCTCGGTTGTCAGGGTATGAGCTTACGTTGTTAGCAAGCCATGTGCACATCAAGAGGTGCAATACCCTAAATCCGGCTACATTGTTGCCGATTTCGCTTGAGACAGACGATGATAGCGAAGAGCAACATGATTGTTTCTTGAGAACTGAAGAAGAGACGAAAGGGAGGATAGATCTGAAGGATACTCCTCTCCCTGATTGTAATGATGCCTTGTGGGTTGACGGCTCATGTTTTAAATTACCGAATGGCGATTCTACTGCAGCATATGCCGTGACGACTTTACATACAGTTGTCGAAGCTGCACGCATACCATACAATTCTGCTCAAGCGGCAGAATTGATAGCACTTACAAGAGCATGTGTGTTGTCGAAAGGGAAAAGAGTGAATGTATATACTGATAGTCAGTATGCGTTTGGAGTGGCCCATAGCTTTGGACGATTGTGGCGTGAACGTGGATTTTTGACATCGCATGGGACGAAAATCCAGTATGGGAAACTGGTGAATGAACTTCTTGAATCTCTTACGTTGCCTTTGCAGATAGCGATTGTGAAATGCAGTGCCCATAAAAGGGTCACATATGATGTTGGTCATGGTAATGCGTTTGCGGATGAGGTTGTGAAAGAAACTGCTAGGAATGTAATGAGTCGAATGTATGTTGTGGGTCCAGCTAGATGGGTTCTGGAGAAAGGCATGTGTGAAGACACTATTGAGAGCGTGAAAATTATTCAGAGTGAGGCCACTGAGAAAGAGTTGGATGAATGGAGAGAGAGTAGGGGTAGGTTGGATTCGAATGGTTGTTGGACTGATATGTCCGAACATCAAAGATGGTTGTTGCCGAATGCGTATGTGCCTCCAGTTGTTACAATGGCACATGGATTGGCACACATTAGTGTGAAAGGGATTTGTAAGCTGTTGGCTCCGGTTTGGCAGAATGTGGGAATATCCAGATGTGCAGAGAATTTGGTCAAAAATTGTATGGTGTGTTTGATGCATAATCCTGGCAAGGGAACTCCAACACCAGCTGGTCATTTTGCTCCTCCTACGTATCCGTTCGAGGCTTTGCAGCTAGATTTTATCCATATGGAAAGATGCAACAACTTGAAGTATGTGTTGGTAGTTGTTTGTTCTTTTTCTAGATGGGTAGAAGCATACCCCCTTAAGGACAACACTGCTTTGTCCACTGCCAAGGTTTTGATAAAAGAATTTTTCCCTAGATTTGGATTGCCAAGAATCATTTGGAGTGATAACGGAAGTGAGTCTGTGGGACGAGTGATGAAGAGAGTGTGTGATGGTCTCGGGATTAGGCAGAAGTTCCACGCTGCAAATCATCCCCAATCAGCTGGTTTAGTTGAGCGCTATAATGGCACTCTGAAGTTAAAATTGGCCAAAATTCAAGAGAGCACTGGTTTACAATGGCCAGATGCTTTGCCATTAGCACTTTTGTCCACCCGTATGACTGTGCACTCGCGAATGGGTTTGAGTCCGTATGAGGTTGTGTTTGGTCGCCCGGCGAATATTTGGGGCGTACCAAGACCAACGAAGTTTAGTGACCTTAAGTATCCTGTTTTGCTTGATCACTTGCGTGAAATGACAACTAAAATGAGTGTTTTACACCAACAGGTGCACAATTCTCTTCCACAAGCTGTCGAAGATCCAGGTCACATCATTGAACCTGGGTCTTGGATTTTCGTGAGGAATTTTCAACGCATCAAGAACGAACAGCCCCGCTGGACCGGACCCTATCAGGCCCTCTTGTCGACGAGATCTGCGGTGCGAGTTCGTGGAAAGAAACACTGGATTCACGGGTGCCACACAAAGAAGGCACCCTTACCTTTATGGTATGATAAGTGGGTTCAAGACGGTCTTGCAGACTCTGAGACAGAATCCGTTCCGAAATTTGTTGCATTCAGTGATGCCCGTTTGATTGGTACTAATTCAGAACTGGAGAGCGATCGTCTTTTGCAAGCTTCAATACCTCCTGCAAAGCGGTTGGACACTTCTGAGCCACATCTTTTGTTCACTGATCAAGAAGTACCTGGAAGAGACAGATATAATTTGAGATCGAGAACTAAGGACAAATACATTTTAATAAAGTTGATTTTTTTTACTGTTTGCAGGTTAACTCTCCACCAAGGATCTACGTATTTTTGTTTTTCTGAACTGCCATCCGGTTCCTGCTGCTAGGGTCGCGGTTGCTACCAGTCTTGGGAGTGCAAGCCTGAGACACTAGGTCTTGGGTTCTGTTGGTTCGAGGCAGTCTTCCTGGGTTCAGCGGAGGCCCTCTCAAGCAGAATCAACCAACCACCGCGGGCAGCAACTTTAGTTTAGGATGGATTTCTTTGAGTCGGAGAGACCTGTGCAGACACTGACTTTTAGAGAACGCATTTACAAAATAATGTCGAGGAAATGTTTTTTGATTCCGTGCATACTTTTACTACTGAGTTTTGCAACCTTTATAATTGGTTATGTAGCATTTGTTTTTAAAGTGACGTCTAATTCCACTGTGCAATCTACACCTTCACCTACTATTTCCTCACATTTTTTCCACCCTTTGCCTGAACATGAGGTAGTCCGACGTAAGGAATTCGTTAACAATTCCTTCATACAGCTTTTACACCAGCATCAGTTAGTGATTAATACAACAAACTGCTGGATTTGTGGTTTAATGCCTCATACAGCCGATAAGGGAATTCCATATTTAGTTCTGCCTTTCAGTTTAAATGGTTCGATTCGAGCTTACAGAACTATGTTCATATATGCCCATAGTGTTGATCCTTTACGTTCACCGAGAGATAACCCGAAGAATAGTCCTATAGCTAGAGGCATAGTCGATATGATCCAAGGGACTAATGCAGTAGAGACTATTCCGAAAGACGAAAGGCAACCATATAGTGGTTGGAGCGTAAATGGATATGGAGTAAGTCTGAGTATTAACCAGCATGCGAAAAGTCCTCTACCGATCTGGATAGTGCCCCATAAGGGTTACTATTGTCTACAGGGCAACAGTAAGAATCCAAGAGCTCAGTTAGGGAAGAGCGTTTGTGCTGAGACTTATGTGTTTCCGTCTCAGTCTTCCCCAGCGTTCTTAGCAGCCAAGGGTACTTATTTTGATTGCTACGACAAAGCATACACATGGTTGCCCCATGATTTTTCGGGCACATGTTTTGTTTCCTTTCTGTTACCCCCCACTTTTACAGCTGCGGCAGATTATCACAAGATCAGAATCGCTAGAGGTGTCTTTAGCCAAGAAGACACTGCAGGACAAGAATTGGGTGATTTCTTCAAGGGTTTTCTGCCGTTTTGGGGACCTATGGCTAACAGTAGGAATATTCGTCAGCTTACGAGAGTGGTTGAGTCCACCATAGTTGAGACTGCCGGTGCCCTTGGTAATCTGACTGCTGAGCTCCAGTTGGATAGACTTATGACACTTCAGAATAGAGTTGCCCTAGACGTTATTGTAGCAGATCGAGGGGGAGTTTGTAGATTGATTCAATCGAGCTGCTGCGTTTTTATTCCGGATAATGCTCCGTCAGTCTTCCAAGCCATTTCCAAATTGCATAAGATCTCCGATTCTGTCCATCTGGACAAAGGGGATTGGTCTTTGATGGGATGGTTATGGGGATTGATATCCACTTGGGGTTGGCAGATTTTGATGGTCATTGGGATGGTCTTAGCGATTCTGTTCGTGTTCTGTCTCTGTGTACAGTGTGCTCCGGCTATTTGTGGTCTTTGTGCTACTTTGTGCGTACGGAAGCCTGTCCGCAGGGAGATTCATAGTAATAAGATGATGCTAAAGCAGCATATCGATGACCTGATGAATATAGATCCGGATTCAGATTAAATTGAGTCTGGGTTTATTGCCTATGATAGGGCAAAAGGAGGGTCTGTGGTTCCGTGATTCCGAATTGGGTTCGATAGTGTTGAAACCCGATTTATAAAGATCGTCGGAAATGGACGATTTTGGTCTCTACAGACCGCAAATGGTGAGTGTAGCGTGTCTGAGTGTTTTCGTATGAATCGATATAGGAGAACACTCTGTATTTGAGGATTTAGTTTGAACCCTCGGGTTCCATTTTGTAATGTGGCAGCCATCTTGTATGGTTGCCCTAACATAGGCCCTATGATTATGGCCGAACGAGTCCTTGACACGTACGCCTTAGCTGACTTTTGGTTGACCTGGCCAAACTGACTCCTCGCCTAGGGCGAATCCTGCTGAGCCAGTTCCTTGGTTAGCAGCTGCACTGATAAAGATCAAAGAACAGGACGTGGTCCGACTTTATGGCCCACCGTTCCCACTCCTCTATCTCCTTTCCATCTGTTTCTGCCTTTCCTTTACGACATGTTCATCGATCTGAGTTGAAGGTTTTATGATGGGTTTGTCCGGCCTGATCGAACAGGAAACTAACATATGTGCGATCGTTTTTGGTGGGCTGGAAAACGGAAAGTGGGATTAACTTTGACTGTCGTGATTCGTTACTTTTTGAAATGCTACTTGTTCATTGGTTCGTTTTGTATGCACCGAATGCAAATTGTGATGTTGCCAGAAGCGTAATTTTCGGCATAAAAGACCGAGTTTTGTTCATTGAGGTTGTGCAGTCTCTTTCGAACTACCCGTGTGTACTTCATAGACCTCTGTCCCTGGTTGCAACCATTAAACTTTGGTCTTTGACGTCATCAAGAAGTATCCTGTGTCTCTGTTTGCCAAGACAGGGGAATCCGGGATCACTGACATAATATCGAACCCATTAATATCGAGATACAAAAATATCGATGACAAAATATCGAGGGACAAAATATCGAGTTTCTATCTTCATACAGGTAAGTACAAAAATATCGACTCTAAAATATCGACTGTAAATAATATAGACTGTCAAAATATCGTTTTTTTATATGTCTTTAAATTAAGTTAAAACTAATATAATAATAAATATATTTAATATAAACTTAGTTAAAATGATTAAATAAATGTAATATTAATAAATAATTAATGTAAATTACAAAAATTTTATAACAAAAATAATAAATATATATATATATATATAAATACATATTATTAACTAAACATATATAATATTTTTACCGTAGCATAGCAAAATGGTTAACATTTATTGTAACAACTATAGTGAATTTAACAGTAGAAAAACGCAGGATAGCGTAGGGGTAAAAAATACTATTCCCACTCCAGTGGGTGCAACAGTAGGGAAAACGTTGGATAGCGTAGGGGTAAAAATTACTATTCCCACTCCAGTGGGTGCAACAGTAGGGAAAGCGCTGGATAGCGTAGAGGTAAAAATTACTATTCCCACTCCTGTGGGTGCAACAGTAGGGAAAGCGATGGATAGCGTAGGGGTTAAAATTACTATTCCCACTCCAGTGGGTGCAACAGTAGGGAAAGCGTTGGATAGCGTAGGGGTAAAAATTACTATTCCCACTCCAGTGGGTGCAAGAGTAGGGAAAGCATTGGATAGCGTAGGGGTAAAAATGACTATTCCCACTCCAGTGGGTGCAACAGTAGGGAAAGCGTTGGGTATCTTAGGGGTAAAAATTACTATTCCCACTCCAGTGATTGTAACAGTAGGGAAAGCGCTGGATAGCGTAGAGGTAAAAATTACTATTCCCACTCCAAAGAGTGCAACAGTAGGGAAAACATTGGATAGCGGAGGGATTAAAATTACTATTCCCACTCCAGTGGGTGCAGCAGTAGGGAAAGCGTTGGATAGCGTAGGGGTAAAAATTACTATTCCCACTCCAGTGGGTGCAACAGTAGGGAAAGCGTTGGATAGCGTAGGGGTTAAAATTACTATTCCCACTCCAGTGGGTGCAACAGTAGGGAAAGCGTTGGATAGCGTAGGGGTAAAAATTACTATTCCCACTCCAGTGGGTGCAACAGTAGGGAAAGCGCTGGATAGCGTAGAGGTAAAAATTACTATTCCCACTCCAAAGAGTGTAACAGTAGGGAAAGCTCTGGATAGCATAGGGGTAAAAATTACTATTCCCACTCCAAAGAGTGCAACAGTAGGGAAAACATTGGATAGCGTAAGGGTTAAAATTACTATTCCCACTCCAGTGGGTGCAACAGTAGGGAAAGCGATGGATAGCGTAGGGGTTAAAATTACTATTCCCACTCCAGTGGGTGCAACAGTAGGGAAAGCGCTGGATAGCATAGTGGTTAAAATGACTAATAATTAATTAACAATTAACAATTTTAATTAATTTACATATTTAATTATTATTAAATTACTTCCCACCCTATCCCCCTATAAACTCACAACCCACTACAGGAAATAATTTACTAAATATTAATTATTTATCAATTAAATATTTATAATTAATTACCAATTATATTTTAATTAATTACCAATTAATAATTAATTAACAAGTATTATTAATTTACATAATTAATTAATTATTATTAAATTACTTCCCACCCTATCCCCTATAAACCCACAACCCGCTACAGAAAATAATTTACTAAATATTAATTATTTATCAATTAAATATTTATAATTAATTACCAATTATATTTTAATTACTTACCAATTAATAATTAATTAACAATTATTATTAATTTACATAATTAATTAATTATAATAAAATTACTTCCCACACTATTCCCCTATAAACCCACAACCCGCTACAGAAAATAATTTACTAAAAATTAATTATTAATCAATTATTATTTTTTACCAATTATATTTGAATTATTTACCAATTAATAATTAATTAACAATTATTATTAATTTACATAATTAATTAATTATAATTAAATTACTTCCCACCCTATTCCCCTATAAACCCACAACCCGCTACAGATTTATATTACACAATTATTAAAAAATATTAAAAACTACCTTATTTTCGATTTTTTTTTGTCTATATTCTATCTAGTCGATATTATGTCTAGTCTATATTTTTTATTCGATATTTTGGCTATTAATATCGATATTACTTGATATTTTTGTAGTCTATATTATGTCTGGTCGATATTTTGGCTAGTCTATATTTTTTACTCAATATTTTGTCCAAACGATATTTTGGATTCGATATTATGTCTGTTTACCGGGAATCCGGGGTCTTTGGGTGTTGCCCTGACACCGCTGGGTTTTTGTATTAGTATTGGTTCAGAGAAAACCCAGTACCTCAACACTCGAACAAGTGCAGTTATCTTGCAGGCAACAGGGTAATTATTTGAATGGTGCATCAGGTGCAGTGGTGCTGGACTCAAAAGTTATCAGAACTTCCCTAAACACCTAATATTGCTTACTTACTTTATTATGTGTCTTACTTACTTACCTAATATTTCTATATTTTACTACTAAAATGCCGGCACAAGTGCAGTTACCTTGCAGACAACAGGGTCATGATTTGAATAGTGCAGCAGGTGCAGAACAGGGCCCAAAAGCCATCACAACTCCTCTAAATACCTAATAATGCTGTATTTTATTACTATACAAGCAGACACACTTGCAGTTATCTTGTAGTTAAATGGGCTTGATTTGATTGATGCAGCAGGTGCAGTGGCACCAAGGCTCAAAGCTTTAGAGACCCGACTAAACGTAGAATATTGCTAAATTTTACAGCTAAAGAGGCAGTCACAAGTGCAGTTTTCTAGAAGGCACTTGGGCCATGATTTCAATGGTGCTGCAGGTGCAGTAGCACCGGGACCAAAAGCTTTAGGCACCCCCTAAACACCTAATACTGCTATATTTTACTACTAAACAGGCAGTGACAAGTGCAGTTACCTTGCAGACAACAGGGAAAGGATTAGAATGGGGCGGCACTTGCAGAGGCACCGGGGCCAAAAGTTGTTAGAACTCCTCTAAATACCAAATACTGCTATATATTCAACTACTAAATAAGGAGTAACAAGGGCAGTTGCCTTGCAGGCAATAGGGTCATGATTTCAATAGTGCAGCAGGTGCAGTGACACCGGGCCCAAAGCTCTGAGAACCCCTTGAAACACCTAATATTGCAATATTTTAATACTAAACAGGCAGTCACAAGAGCAATTACCTTACAGGCAATAGGGTCATGATTTGAATCGTGCAGCAGGTGCAGTGGCACCAGTGGCACACGTTGTCATAACTCCCCTAAACACCAAATATTGCTATATTTTAATACTAAACAGGCAGTCACAAATGTGGTTATCTTGCAGGTACTACCAGCATGATTTGAGTAATGCAGCAGGTGGCACCGGGCCCAAAAGTTGGCAGAACTCCTTTAAACAGTACTATTGCTATTACATCGTTTAACCCCTTCGCTGCGGCGGCTATTCCGCCGCAGCGCTAAGGGGGTAGGGCGGCCGCGCGGTGGCCACGTGCTTGCGACGGAACCGCTCCGTCACGGCTCGCGGGCGAGCTGTGCTTGTGACGGAACGGTTCCGTCACGAACGCGCCCGCCCAATGGAACGCGCAGGCGCGAAATCAGCGCCGCGCAGGCACGCCGAGCGGGCCGTGACGGAACCGTTCCGTCACAAGCACAGCTCACCCGTGGCTTGTGACGGAGCGGTTCCGTCACAAGCATACAAGGGGTTAAATCTATTATCTCCGTTGTCATTTTATTTGATAAAAATTTGTATTATGACTTACTCACACTATACAACTAGTCACAGTGCAATATATTGCCTTTTTTTACATACAGAAGTCACAGCACTTTAACAGACTTTCTGTAACTTATATTGTACAACCACTCTGCAAGCTGCAATGTACAACAAAATGCAGCGTATTATTAATCACATAGGTAAAACCTAATGCATTTACCAGTGCTTGTTATGATTAGTGATTCCGACTATATCCTGAAAGTTATGTAAAAGAGTGAGGTCAATGGAGGCCTTTGCAGGTCGATCACTTGTTCTGTTCTGTGAAGGCAGTGCCATGCAGTGCCATTATGAGTATAATCGTGGGCAGAGCCAGAAGTTGTGTATTATGTTTCTTTAGGGTGTACTTAATGTCAGCATTCCTGCTTATGGCTGAGTTTTCCCTACATAGTTTAAAATAAATCCAATGTTAGTCGTGGAGAATCTGGAAAAAGCTGCTCTTCACATTTGCTTCTCATAAAGTCTTATTCTGGTCCCGAATCAGTTCTCTCCAGTCCTCGTCATGCTGTGATGCAAGTGTTGCTTGTTGTGGAAATGTCTCTGTTGAGAGTGTAGTTGTCAATGTGTCCTATGTCATAGTGATCCAACACCAATTTCTCGGGAGCTCCCTATCTCATTCAGAGTAATGGATGGGGAATATGTCTATTGGAATCTTTTGGCCAGCCAATTTGTAAGTGAGGTATCGTTTGAGCTGCAGGTCAGATAAAATTTGGTTCACGTTTAAGCAAAAATCATCTCTCATCTCTCAATCAATCAATCAGGGCTTTATGGAGTGCGTCTACTCATCCGTGAGGGTCTCAAGGCACTGAGGGAGAGGAGGCTACTGATCTGTCTGGGAACTGGTGTTCAGTCGAAAAGCCAGTTCTTGAGATCCTTCCTGAACTAGGGTCAGCGACAGGGGATTGCCTGATGTGGCGAGGCAGGATGTTCCAGGTCTTGGCGGCGAGAAAGGAGAAGGATTTTTCTCTTGCCCTGGTCTCATGAATCCGTGGCCAGTTGGGCAGAGCGTAGGTGTCTGGCGGGTACGTGGAATGAGATGGAGTGGTACAGAAATGCTGGTCCTGCGTCATGGAGGTCTTTGTAGGCATGTGTGAGGAGTTTGAAGGTTATTCTTTTGTTGACAGGGAGCCAATGGAGTCCTCAAAGGTGTTCGGTGATGTGGCTGCGGCGGGCGATATTGAGGACCAGTCTGGCTGGGGTGTTTTGAATTTTCTGCAGTTTCCTGAGGAGTTTCTGGGTGACGCTAGTGTGGAATAGATTGCCGTAGTTGAGTCTTCTGAGGATGAGTGCGTGGGTGAGTGTCTTTCTAGATTCAGTGGGGATCCATCTGGATGTCTTTCGAAGCAGGCGGAGGGTGTGGAAGCATTATGATGATACATCGTTGATTTGGCGGTTCATTGTGACCGAGGAGTCCAGTGTGATGTTGAGGTTATATCCGTGGTCCGTGGGGGTGGAGGGTTTCCAATATGGCGAGCCAACATGAGTCATTCCAAGCTGAGGGGATGGGTCCCAAGATGAACACTTTATTCCTGTTAGAGTTGAGTCTGAGGTAACTGTCTTTCATCAAGGTGGTAACAGCCTTCATCCCGCTGTGGAAGTTGACTCTGGCAGCTGTGGGTTCATTGTTCAGGGAGAGGATCAGCTGGGTGTCGTCGGCATAGGAAACGATATTGAGTCTGTGGTTACTGACGATTGCAGCAATAGGTCCCATCTAAGAAGAGTTAAAATATATACAGTAGAGGCAGCAGTGTTCCCAGTGTGGCCAGTAAAGTTAATCTCCAGTTAATCGAATGTCTATGTTGTGCCATAAAGGGTGCCTGTATGTTCAGGAATGGGTTTTGCTATAGTAGTTTGTGGCAAGTTCTCCACCTGCAAACCCACCCTATTAAAATTGTACTAATATGATGATCAAGTCAGGTGGGCTTGCTGTATATGACCGAGTGACATATGAGCCGCACTGGAGATGAACAACAAGTAGTGCCCGGTTGGGAGATTACAACTCTAGGTGAAAGTGGTAGGACGTTATGTTAGGGTGGCATGAACGTTTGTTCTAACTTGTTGTTTCTATCTTTGATTTGGCAATCTATGTTGCACAATTGAACTGTGGGTATCAGAATTGTATCATACTAAATACATAGTTGAAGATTTCAGCTAGCATAATTTTAAGTTTGTAGTCACCCCCAGAAAGAAAGCTGCACGCTTCTCAAAACCACAAAGTCCTTCTGCATTTGTCCAATAAAAATACTTGTTTTCTTTAATCATTGTCTACATGGCTGTTGCTAATCCAAATACCCAGGCATTTCATCCATATTTGTACCCAGCGAAAAATGTGCTGTAGAAAATGGATGTTGGTAGATGTAGTAATGCATAGATAGCGCTTTGCTCCAAGCCCAGTTGATTTTGTAGCCAGAGAAAATGGAGAAGCAAGAGATCATTTCAATGAGTGCAGGCAGAGAGGCTTGCAGAGAAAATAGTGTGAAAATGATGTTATCTGCGTAGATCATCAGTTTAAATTTGCCCACAGAAGTGGTGATACCTTGACCTCTTGCGATTGGCAAATTGGTATAGCCAGAGACTCTAGTACAAGAAGAAACAGTATGGGGGAGGTGTGGCACCCTAGTCTAGTCGGTCTGTATTAATCTGGTTTCACAGGTACAGGCCAAAAGTGTTTGGAATAAGTGCCCCCACTCTACTCAGTCAAATGCCTTCTCAGTGTCGAGGGAGAGGGTCACTTTATCATCCAGATCATGTCTTCTGCTCCATAGTAGGTGGAACATAGTTTGCATATGGTTGCAGGTAAAACAGCTCTGAACCAAACCAATTTTTATTTATTTATTTATTTAGAAGTTTTCTATAGCGCTAACAAGACCCGAAGGTAGCAGAGCGCTTTACAATAGAGGGAATGAAAAGAGAACAACATGACACAAATCCAATAAAGCGATCAGCGAGCGACAATTTGGAATGCGGAAAAGTTCGGACAGCAGGACTTCTTGGTAGCAGGATTCAATGTTACTGCATGGGTTCAGGGGACGCTTGCTGAACCAGGTTACCCGCAACCAAGGGAACGGATCAGGCACAAGGATTTGAGTTGGCTCTTGAATTCTGAATAGGACGGTATAGTTCTGATGTGCGGGGTGATGGCGTTCCATATTTTGGGAGCATTTCCTGAGAA
This sequence comes from Lissotriton vulgaris, assembly GCF_964263255.1. Lineage (NCBI taxonomy): Eukaryota > Metazoa > Chordata > Amphibia > Caudata > Salamandridae > Lissotriton > Lissotriton vulgaris. Next base: position 8,206 of record NW_028247393.1, on the reverse strand, counting down.
CGAGCAGTCCGCAGTTCTCTTCTTTCGGTTTTTGGTAGGATGAGCAGCAGGGAGTTGGAGCTTCTCAAGCTTCTGGCTTGGTCTGCTTTTTTGAGCTTGTTTGCCAAGTATTCCGGTTTGCCGGTGTGGAGGGCCTTGTGGGTGAGGCAGGCCGTTCTGAAGGTGCTCCGCATTTCCGCAGGGAGCCATTCGAGTTCTTTGAGTGCCGGGGAGATGTGGTCAGATTTTTTGCAGCCTGTGATCATTCTCGCTGCCGCATGAAGTGTTGTTTTTAGAGGGGCCAGGTGCGATTTGGGGATGCCTGTTAGGATTGAGTTCCCATAGTCCAGTCTTGATAGAACTAGAGATTGCGTGGCTAGTTTGAGGTCCTTGTTGGGAATGTAAGGTTTGATTTTGTTCAGAAGTCTGAGTTTGAGAAATGCGCTTTTTGCCGAGTTCTTAATGTGGTTTGTCAGGGTTAGCTTGGGGTCTAGGGTGAAGCCCAGGGATTTGACGGAGTCGGCTAGCGTGAGGTTACCTTTGAGAGCATCGATCGATTTTAGCCACTCGGTGATTTGAGGGTTGTCTTCTTTGTTTGAGATGAGGAGTGTTTCTGTCTTGTCGGGGTTGAGTTTCAGGTGATTCTTTGTCAGCCAGTCTTGAACTTCATTTAGGACATCGTTAAGTCTGTGGATGTCTTTAAGAGAAGAGGTTTCCAGGTAAATCTGCGTGTCATCCGCGTAGAGGTTTAAGTGGATGTTGGAGTTCCTGAGTAACTTGGCGAGCGGTTCCATGTAGATGTTAAAGAGCTGAGGAGAGAGCACTGATCCTTGCGGGACACCCTTGTTGACCTGCTGGGTTTCGGAGGTGAAGTTCTTCATTTTTATTATTTGCGTACGGTTATGTAGGAAGGAGGAGAACCACTTGAGAACTACATCGCCGAGGCCGGCTCTTTCTTGCAGGGTCATGATGAGGAGCTTGTGGTCCACCGTGTCGAACGCTGCGGAGAGATCAAGGAGTATGAGGAGGCAGCACTTGTCAGCGTCAAGAGAACCATGAATGTCGTCTATGATGTTCAGCATCGCGGTTTCTGTGCTACGGCCTTGTCTAAAGCCGGATTGGATGGGGTCCAGGAGGTTGATGTGGTCCAGATGATGCGTCAGTTGCAGGAGTACGCAGCGTTCAAGTGTTTTTGAAAGCAAAGGGAGGTTGGATATCGGTCTAAAATTGTTCAAGTCACTTGAGTCAAGACCGGGTTTTTTCAGCAGAGGAGTGACTTGCCCCATTTTTAGACAATCGGGGACCACTCCGCTTTGTAAGGAGCTGTTTATGATTCTTCCCCAGATGGGCGCTAAGGTAAGCTTCATTTTTTTGATTAAAGAGGGGGGAAAAGGGTCTGAGACGTGTGCTGATGGTTTGGAAGTCGAGATCAGCGAGATTATCTCAGTTTCCTGGACGGGGCTAAAGCTTAGCCAGGGGGAAGGAAAGGAGTTGGTTGGGATTGCCAGTGGGAAGGCCGGGTTACTCTTCTGGAGGTGCGGGTTGTTGATGTCTAGAGACAGTTCGATTTTTAAGACCTTATCGTTGAAGAAGTTGGCGAAGTTATCACAGAGTTCTTTGGATGCCTGCAGGGATGAGGGCCGGGGTTTGGATGTTTGTTGTCTGATTATGTTGTAGAGCTCTTTGGGTCTGTTTTTGGATTTGACCAGTGCCTCACGGAAGAAGCTGGATTTTTTGTTTTTGATATGGTTGTTGTACTTCCTGCGGGCAGATTTTAGTTGGAGGCGGAGAATGGCGGTAGGGTTGTTTCTCCACTTTCTTTCTTTGGCTCTCAAGTTTCTTCTTTCTGCGTTGAGGTCCGCAGTGAACCAGGTTCTAGATGGAGTGGCTCGGCTTCTTTTGAGCTTTAGAGGAGCTAGATTGTCGAGTATGGAGACTAACCCCGCGTTGTAGTGGTCGACGAGATCATTGGTCGAGAGGTGCAGTGTGTTATTTGGAAGAAGTGAACTTAGCTGACCTTCCAGGATATCTTGGGGTACTTGGGAGAGGTTTCTTGACCATTTGGGGGGTCTTGCGGAGGTTTAAGCGAGATGATGGGGTGATTGATATGAAATAGGATCATGTGGTGATCTGACCAGTCAACGGGTAGTATGTGGTTGACCGTGATAGAATTCTTTTGGGCAATGATGGCATCCAGTGTGGCTCCTTTGTAATGAGTTTCCTCGGTACAGTGTTGGGTGAGGTTGTTATCATCAAGGAGGCTAGATAGCAATCTGATTAGAGGGTTATGGGTCTCATTCCATCGGAGGTTCAGATCACCAAGAATTAGGATTTTGGAATCGCCAATTGCGTCTTGAGCAATCAGGTTTGATAGTTGTTCTCCAAACTCATTATTTCTGCCCGGGGGGTGATAGAGTAGGAGGCACAGTAGAGAGTCGTTGTCTTTTGTCTTGATGACGGTGGATAGACATTCAAACGAGTTGTACTCGAAGGAGGAGGTTTCTGTGATGCTCCAGCTATCCTTGTGGATGATAGCGACCCCACCTCCTCGTTGTTGTTTGATCCTGTCTTTGGAGATGAGGGAGAAACCGGGTGGAACCAGCATATCTAGGCAGGGGGGGGATGTCTTATTAAGCCAGGTCTCCGTGAGGAACGCAACGTCAATGTCATGAGTGAGGATGGCTTCAGCTAAGTCTGTTGCATTTAGTGAGGCCGATCTGCAATTGATTAGGAGGCAGTTGGTGAATTTCTCCTGATTGCTGGTGGTTCTATCTTTAGTCTCTCTGGGTATAGCGGTGAGGACTGGTAATCTCTGTGGTTTGACGATGGGTAGAACTTTCCGGTGACCTGTGATAACTTGGATTTTGGATTTAGGTGAATCGGCAGTGAGGGAGTCGTAGGTGGCGGCTAGTAAGGCTGCTTCCCTGTCTGACATGGGAGCTTCTGATCTAAGCGGCCTGGAGGTTAGGTGTTTTGAGCCCGCTGAAGTGGGAGAAGAAATGGAGAACACGGGTCTGGTGCAGGGGGCTCTTGTTGTTTCGGGTTTTTTTGAATCGGAACCCTGGACCTTGGGGAGGGGATCGAGAGGCTGGGCACTGAGGGCTTTTAAGGGCCCTTGGGAGATGATGGTGTTGGCGTGCAGGGGGGTCTGGGGAGAGTGTTTATGGGGGTTACAGGCTATACCGAGGTTAGAGAGGATTTCTGATAAACCTAGGGTGATAGTGTCGACCTGATTTTCCAGGGCTGCAAGCCGTTTTGTTATGGACTCAAGGGAGGGGATGTGGGCAACCGGGGTGGGGCCAAGTGTGGGAGGGTTCGCGAGGGAGGGTTGGGCGATAGGGGTCAGGGAGAAGGACGAAGAGGGGTTCGGGGGGGGGCCGGGAAGATGTTTAGACAAAGGGGAGGTAGGGAGGAGGACAGGAGGAGGTTTGGGCATGGATGAATTGAGGATTGTAGGGAGATTCGCGGGGATGAGGCTTGTTGGCTGAAGGCCGACTGTTGGCGTGGGGGTGATTGTCGTAGGAGGCTGTCGGAGACTGAGGCTGGGGGAGGTGAGGTATTTGGAGGAAGGGATAGAGGGAGGGGATTGAGTGTCCTGCTGATGTTGGGTGGCTGTGTGTGGGGGGTGAGGTATGGCTGGGTGGGGGGGGGCTGTCGGGCTGAATAAGGATCACGGAAGGGCGTATCAAGGTCTTCTCTGTTAGTTGTGGTCGTGGTCAGAGGCGGCGTTGGGGCGAGGTTAGAGGAGGTTGGGAGGGCTGACCTAAGTGCGGGAAATAAGGAGTCGAAAGCTTCCAGGTTCTCGTTATTGGCTTGGATGAGGACCGTGCCATTGGTGAAGATGGTCACGGTTATGAAGCCTCTGCCAGCTGATCTGAACGGGAGAATCGCGGTTAGTATGCAGCTGTGGAGAGTGGAGGTTGTTTTGGCGATAAGCATCCGCGATCTAATCGTGGAGACCCAGTATTCCGGTCTTTCAGTGTGGAATATTAGGTCCATCTTCGTTGGTCCATTGGAGGCCGGGTGGTAGATGTCAGTGATTAGGGTTTCTTTATGATTGCGAATGAGTTTCTGCTTGAAAGTGCGTCGCAACTTAGTAGAGAGGAGTGGGGGGAAAATGATGGTGAAGGAGTTCCGGCTGTGAGGTTTAAGGTGGGCAAGTGGAACTGGAGGAGGGGGTGGGGGCTGGTCCCGGGCCATCGTGGGTGAGGTGGAGGGGGGAGCCTGATTAGGTAGCGGTGTGGCGCTAGGAGCTAGGATGGCCCGGAGGGCAAGCGACCGGCCGAAGGGGCGGCTCAGTAGGACACGTGGTTTGGAATCATGTGGGGAATTGTAGGTCCTCCTAGTCCGCTATTCTGAGCAACGGCGTGCGGGAGGTGGTCGGGGCAGGGCAGATAGACCAGGTGCCTCTGCCTAGGTGGAGGAGGGAGGGGGGGATCTCATTTCCCAATGATAAGCTTCCCAGTGGCAGCCAGTAGTGTGGGGGGGGGAAGGCTGAGCTAGTTATCAGCTATTATGGGTAAACACTTTATTAATATGTAAGATGTAGGTTGTAGAAATGACAATTTATTTATTTTCTTAATGCAACATTTGCTATCCAATGTTAGTGAGAGTTGTCATTCTGCGCCTTTCCCATTATTCAATTCCCCCTCTTCTTTCCCTTCCTTTCCTACTCTCTTCCTTCTCTTTTTTTTTTATTTTCATTTTAAATTTTTTTTTTTTTTTTTTTTGGAGTCCTACTTCTATTTTTATTTTTCTGAAGTGTCCCGGTTGTAAGATCTCAGGATTTGGACACACTGGCGATGGGGCACGGGCCCCTGTAACTCCTTGTGCGCCGCGTATCTTCCAGTACCTCTCAGGGTGGAAAGAGGTGATTCCGGTGGAGGCTCTAGTCAGGCGATGTCCTCTTTGGCCGCCATTTTAAAGTCAGGCACGGGGCTGGCGGAGGCAGGAGACAATGGGCTCTAATGAGGAGGCTGATTACTGGAGTAGTCGGGGCAGAAGCTTGGTGGTGCCCAAATAAGAGTCAGTAACTCACGGGGTCGAAGAAGAGCAGCTGTGGAGTGGGCTCCGGTCAGGCGACGTCCTCTTTGGTCGCCATTTTAAGCCAGGCGCAGGTTCGACATCTTTGTTTTTGTGCATCACTGCAGTAATTACTTTTTTTATTCTTGTAGCAAGATTTTTGCCAGAATCTTGGTTTCATTGCTGAATAAAGAGATCATCCTACAATTACCACATATAAGCGGATCTCTGTTTGGTGCCGGTATTACTGTTATATTGGACCTGATGTATGGATGAGGTGATCCTTTGTTGCTCGTTATCTTCCGAAACATCTTACTCCAGATGGGTACTGAGAAGGGGGCCGCCAGTTTTTAATATTTAGCTGGAAATGTATCTTCCCCTCTGCATTTCTTGTGGGCTTTTCCTTGAATGCAGACCTTACTTCATCATCCGTTATTTCTTTGTCTAGGTCAGCTCTAGCTTGTGGAGATTGTCTAGTAATCTTCAGTCCTCCAAGAGCGAACTGTTCATAGACGGTTTCCGCTGAATTCTGATATATATAAGTGAGTATTGAAAGTACTTTTGCACTGTGACCTTGATTTCCAAGTAAGATATTGTTGTTATTAACAATAATGGTATGTATGATTTTGCCATTGGAAGGCCAGTAGCCCTGTGCTGAGACCTCTGCTCTGCCCGCGGAGTGTGCAGAGATGTGCCTCCTCCGCAGTCCGTGGAGAAGGCAAATCTCCGCACCCTCCGCAGTGGAGCTGAGTTGGCCAGCTGCCACCTCCACCCCCCTATATAAACAAATACATCTACATTACTTCTAGTAAATTAAAACCACTTACCTGGCATGCGGTGTCCCCGGGCTGCAATCCTCCTCCACTTCCTCGCCGTCTGGGTAATTCTTTGAGAAAACTTCTCATAAGAAATGCACATGTGCAGCTGCGCACGCATATGCTGTTTTCTCAAAGAATTACCCAGATGGTGAGAAAGAGGAGGAGGGCAGCCCGGGGACGCCGCATGCCAGGTAACTGGTTTTAATTTAGTGGAAGTAATGTAGATTTCATTGTTCATATAGGTGGGGTGGAGGCGGGTGGCGTAGCGGAGTTCCATGGAGTTTGTTCGCAACGCCGTGGAGTGGACCTCTGCACAGCCCCGCTGCATCCAGGGTTAAAGGCCAGGAGTCTACTCACTTTTTCACTGTGTTTCTAGGGTCGACTTTGAATTTTCTACAGGGTTTTTTCCACCTTGGCCATTAGAAGTTTATCAAGTTTGAATTGTTTTGTAGTTAGAAGGCAAAGTGCTGCATCAGATGAGCTTTCACTATATACCTGCATAGGAGTAATCACTTCAGATTCTTGTGTCTGTGTTTTCACTACTGCCTCTTCACCGGCTAATGTAGACTCTCTCATCAACTTATATAGGTTTTCCCTGCATCCCAGAATTTGTGGATCAAAGCCACTGAAACCTTTTTCAGTGACAGGAATTCTTATAAGTATGCAATCAGTTTTCTTTTCTCCTCTGGGAGTTTATACCTCCAAGTACCTTTTCTCCAGGACTTGTCCCTAAGGACCTGCAGTTGGAAGTCGATTTTCATTGCAAATGTGGCATGATCTTAGATGCATTGGATGCCTATGGTACAACTTGTGATTTTATGGAACATCATTGCGTTCATCAAGAAATAATGTATACTGGCATAAGGTCCATGGGGTCTGGAAACAAATGTGTATTCTCTATCTGTCAAGTGTTTGAGTCTCTACAGTTCAGAGAGACAGTGATCTCGCATAGGGTATCTCAACAGGTTCCTTTCAATGTTGCTGCAGATATCTGTACAGCTGGACAAATCAAAAATAGGGTTAATGCAGAAATGCTAGTTGCTGCCGATCACTAACATTGTGTGGTCAATTTCCATTATCAATTTGTTGAGTTTAGTGAAGAAAACCACCTTTCCAGCATTTGGTGTATACATACATCTAATGGCACAAGAATGGCCCCTGCACACTACTTTTTCAAACCGGTCCTTGGATGCTTGTTTCCAGTCCAGGGAGGACATGGCTCGGCAGTTCGGGCTGGACTGTTTCCATGGGGCACAGGGTCAAGACTGATTTGCATATGGCTGGGTTCAAACTGGAATGGCATGGTGAGCAAAAAATGATGGATTTAGGCCCAGATCTCTGTACTGGGGTGAATGTATGACATTGTTCTGCATTCTGTCCATCACCTGTTGTTTTTTGCGACTACTTTTTCAAAGGCATAGCGGCTCTGTGGGTTTCTCTATATTTTCTGCATCTTCATTGGCAGCGTTTTGTGAAAAAGAAAGGCCTCCCTTCCTTAGAGCACAGGGGTGTGTTGAAGGTACCCAGTGGGGTCTCTGAACCAGAAGCTGCAATCATATGGCCGACCCAGTCTCTGGTAAGTTTGGCTACCTCAGTTGTGCATGGATCCATTTCTTGCTGTAAGACAATGGTAGGTTTTCGGGAGCCTGAGTGAGATAGTGCCTTTTTCCGTCTCATATTGCTTGCAAGACTGCTTGTGTTAAGGAACCACGTCTAGAGTGCTTTTGTTTCATGCAATGTGGTTACGTCAGAGGGAAAGGTATCTGCATTGGCTAACTAAATACAGAGTGATGACTTACAGAGGATATTAAAAGTGGGTTTTTAGCTATCCGCTGGTTTTATCTGTAAGACAGGATAAGAAGCAGTAAGTTCTTGAGTGTACAGGAGGTTGGTGGAATATAACCGTTAAGCAACTTTCAGATACTTCTGTAAGCCACTCCCCCACTCAGTCAATGAAAGGTATAAAGGGATCTGTGGTTAGCGCTTGGAGTGTGGTCCTCTTGCAATTTGTCTCCTTGAAATGAGTGTCTGAATTTGTTATTTGTTGGAGTGGGGATTTCAGTGTGGCTTGTCTGACCATGATGGTGCCTTGTGGTGTTAAGGGAAGGGTGCTGGTTCTATCAGAGTCTCTGTTATGCTGTCCATTAGCTCCTCCAAACCATGCAGGACTTGATACTCCATTGGCTTCCATCTAGTGTGACCAGGATTGTAGCTAGGTCAAGGAGGCCAAACCTAAAGCCTCTGTGTTGAAGCTTGAGCCTCACAGCCAGGCCTTTTTTCCGTATCAGGTGAGTGTTAATGGAGAAATCAGGGACAAAGGAGAATTTCCCATCCTTGTAGGAATGAGGACTGTATTGCCTAGCTGACTGAAGAATCATTTTGATGTG